>NC_061117.1:62051327-62063775 GCF_002878395.1 Capsicum annuum
TAGCGGGTAAGTCCCCATCCCTAGGCTCACTCGTTGCTGAATTCTACTCCCAACTGAAAGACATTGAACTGATTAGCTGAGCTGAACTGATTAACTAAATTGAAGTGATTAGCTAAACTGATGTTAGTGGAATTATTTAGCGGAGCTAAACTGAGTTTGCTAAGTTCCGTTGACTGACGGAATGTACTGATGTCTGAGGATTGACTGAGAGTACTGTAATTATTGAGATTTTACTTGAAATACTGCTGAATTCTACTTTCTATCTAAATAAGGATGAACTTTCTAGCTGATGAGGTTACTGAGGTTTCGAACTGAATACTTACTGAGACATGATAACTAGCTGAGAATACTGAGATTACTAAACTTCTGATATTTCTGAGTTTTCCTGAGTCACATGACTGACTAAATTCTATGGATCATGTCTTGACTGAGAGTATCGTAATAACATGACATGGCTCTAGGCACACAACTATATTTTTCGAGTACGAGTACCCCCAGGACTTGATTGAAGGAAACTGACAAACATAAATTTCTTGAATGTATGACCAACATCAACAATCCATAATATCATAACTCGGGAAATTTCATGAAGTACATGGTTATCATACATCTTTTACATAAGTAGGATTTTTGCAAGTAAGTATAGCATAATCTCATAAGACTAGTTCATGAATAATCCAACAATATTTACAAGACACAATATCAACATGAAAATCATTGGAACATAGGGGCATATCATGAATCCTTCACTTAGTCATAATTTAGTTATATTGCATGGTATCTAGTTTCTTAGACATTTCATCAAGCAACTTACATGCATAATTTTGGGCATAGGTATATTTATCATCATAACAATCTTAATCCATCTAAAATTCATGGGTTACAACTATCCTACTCATATGCTTCATGAAAACATATCAAGATACAACCTTGAACTCAAAAAATAATCATCAACATGAATATAGCCATAGCACAACAAGAAAATCACAATTTATAATTTAAAACATGATTCTTGAGTTCCATGGATGAAAGGGATCCATGGATGAATACTACGTATACCTTAAAGCTTGATCTTGAAAAGAGATCTAATGTTTCTTGAAGGTTCTTGAAGAAATCCTTAGGCTTGCTCTTGATTTTTCTTGGCTAAGGTTTAACCTATTTTGGAGAGAATGTTCTTGTTCTTAAGGAGATAATCTTGAGAGAAAACCCTAATCTTGTGGTTAAAAGTGTAAGAAAGGGTTTTTGAGATGTTTAACTGAAGAAAAATAAGAGATAATACGCTCCTTGAGGGTTATAAGTCGTGGAAAGTGAAGGAAAAAGACCAAAATACCCTTACTAAACCGTTTCCTAGTTGCTGAAAGTCTAAGGCTGACGACATTGGTGATAAGTCGTCACACTTGTGACAACTTATCACAAAATGTCATCATTGGGGGTGGAAATCTGCCTAAGGCTGACGACATTGGTGATAAGTCATCACACTTGTGATAACTTATCACAAAATGTCGTCACTGGGGTTGAAAATCTGCCTAAGGCTGATGAAATTGGTGATAAGTCGTCTCACTTGTGATAACTTATCACAAAATATCATCACTCCGTTTTCCAAGCTGATATGCTAGAGTAAAATAGGCATAACTCTTTGCTCCGATACCGGATTTAGGCGAAATTGGTATAGTTGGAAAGCTAATTAAATTATCTATCTTTTGGTAGGTTATTAAATCAATAATTCATAGTATATCGAGAGACATGATCATTTGAAGTTGACTAAAACAATATCCTTCCCAAGAATTCAATAGGCAAGGAATGTTTTGATTCGTTTGATAGCTGAGAGTTATTTAAAGACTTAATATACATCTAACTTGCTCATAAAACTATAAAAGAACCATAATGTACTATACATAAGCTTGAAACATGGCGCTAATATTGGTTTGGATTTTTTTCGGGGTATTACATAAGTATTCCTAAACTATAATAGCATTGTCTGAGGCGCGTCTCTTGGAGAGAAAACTGACTTGGTTAGGGATAATGATGTTTTGGAGATAAGGTTTGATTCTATTAGCAATAATCTTAGTGACAACTTTGTATTGGGTGTTGTAGAGACCAATAGGCCTAAAGTTTCTAAGGGAAGTGACATTCTTGCACTTAGGAATCAGGCACAAGTAAGTGGAGTTCACCCTGGCATCCATAGAATGGGTAGTGAAGGTTTGGACACACAAGTCTACAAGAAGGGTTCCTATTGTGTCCCAATATTTCTGTTACATGAAAGGGTAGAAACCATTAGGACTAGGGGATTTGGAAGGTTTGAAGGAGAAGACAATACTTTTAACTTCAGTATAAGAAAGGAGGGAATCCAATAATGGTGACTAGAATGGATAATGGATCCAACACTAGAGGGATTGGCTTGGTATGTAAGGAATCTACAAGTGAGAGCAGTGCATAAAAGAGTAGTATAAAAGGAGTAAATAGCATTCTTGATGTCCTGCTGGTTATGGAGCCAGACACCATTTTGATAGAGGGATTGAATGGTGTTCCTCCTTATTCTATTTAAGGTGTTGGTATGAAGAATTTTGTGTTCCTGTCACCCTTCATAATCCAGTTGATTCTAGATTTCAACATCTAGAAGTCAGATTCATCTCTAAGAAGGGTTTTAAAGTCCTCAAGGAGATGGTGCTCTAGGTTGTGAAGGAAAGAGCTGGAAGGGTAGTGGGGGAATTCTGAATCCCAACCAATCTGGCAAGAAGATTGTAAAGCCCTGAGAGTATACCCTGAACTCTACACAGTGCTAGGAACCATAAGTGATTCCAAGCTAACCTATGAACTGGCATAATATTGAGCAACTGAAGTATAATACATTAAATAAAAAGTTCTACTGTGTAGAAACATAATCATACTGAAAATATGAAATAGTATGTACTGATAGAGTTTTACAATATGATAAATCTAAAGGAAGAAATAGAAATTACATGACTGACTCTAACTGACATCTATGAAGCCTCTACTATACTGACTATAGATAGCTGGGACATGCCTCCAACTACCACTAATCAATACATATGAAAAATAAATGAACTGTACATGAACTAAAACTGACTGAAGTTCTCGAAATAAGAGAACTAATCACCGGCTGGCTAAAAACTGCAACTGTTTGATCATGATGTGCGGGCTACAAATGGTACCTACATTATGAAACAATGTAGCCACACAGACGTATATGTGAATCAGTACTTCTGGAATGTACTACGTATGCAGGGGTGAATGCAATAAGTAAAACTAATTTTATACATAATCTTAAAACATGCATGACTAGGCGTAAGTAGACTCACCAGTAGGCTGAAATAAATTGAAAGCTGAAAATATCTTATAACATGAGTAACATACATAATCTGATAAGATGGTGAATCATTACACTTAGTTTCTTAAAACTCTTTACTTTTGTAGAATAAGTAGAATTGAAGATGGGATACGGTAAACCATCGATACTTTATGAATACTGAGTCTGAAACTACATGATGGAAATAGACATAACATCGGGGATCTGAATATACAATTACACTGAGCATGAATACCTAAACATAAAGAACCAAACACAACATATACTAAGCTTATCTGATTAACTGAATGACTAATAGCTGAATACTGGTCATGTAAGACTGAACTGAACTAAACTAAAGCTAGTATACAATAAAGCATAGAAACATGAACATGCGAGACCAAACATATATGTACTGAGATGATCTAATTAACTAAATAACTGATATCTGAGCACGAAACGACTGAAATCTAAGTAAAGAGGATAACTAATACCTATATATTAAGTAGCTGATATGAGAATACGGACTGTTGATATCCGAACACTAGATAACTAATGACTGAATACTGATCATGTAACATTAGATTGAACTTAGTCTGAATAACTGGACTGAAACTGTAGATTAATATGCATATGAGGTATGTACTAACTGAGCAACATAAGATAACTGAGCATGAATGCATGGAAAACTGTATTATCTAAGAACATAAGACCAAGCGTATAACATAATTCTGAAATTATCCGTAAACTGAAGTACTGAATAACTGATAACTATATGCTATGGTGAAGCAAACCTGAAACTGGACTGAGTTATGAGCTGAATATTGAATTGAGACTGTAATTGAGAATGTAAGAGGTATCATCTAACCAACATACCCCAATCTGAGCTAATTGGGGTCTAATATGTAACCCCAGTTGGAAGGGTATCAGTCCCGTTCCATGGGTACTAACACTGGCTGTGTGGATCCACTAAACTAGTGTCTCGAAGTACTAAAGAGTAACCCTATACTGGCAGAAAACTCATAAGATATGTGTCAACCCTAAACTAGAAGGAAGACATCTGAAACCTACACTGGCTACATAGTTCTGTAACTCAGGGATTGCTACTAAGCGTCAAACCCTCTGCTGGCAGGAATGCCCCTATCTCTAGGTTCGCTCGGTGCTGAATCCTACTCTTAACTAAATGACACTAGAATACTAAATGGTGCATGCACTGTTAACTGATAACTAATAAGCTCAGGTCATGGTATTCTAAAAATAATAGTGCATACAGATTCTAAGGTAATTATTAACGATTGAACTAATACTGGGACTGAAATTGGACTGAGCTAACTTAATCAAACTCATAGCTGACCATATTACTGACCGAATATTTTTTCTATGGTATAACTGAAATCATTCTGTAGATACTGGAAACTAGGTAAACAACTAAATTTTGGGTATTCATAACCCCGAGGACTCAATAGCAATAACTATAAGAACACATGCGAGCATTTGAAACTATAGTAAGTAAGCATTATTCAAAGAAACCAATCACTTGGGCATTTCATCAAACACCTGAATATTAATACTTCAACATAGGGAAATTCATCAAACAAATGGGGATCATGAACTTGAACATGGGAATGTTTCTAAAAATTGTGAATATAGGATCTACCATGGATCGCACTAAAACTCTAAGGACTTGATATGTAAGTATTTGTTTAAAAATCATTCTTATAGGCATTTCATCAAACACTTGTAATTCATGGTTTAGGCTAAGTATGGGAATAGTTAAAACTAGTAGTAATAGCATGATTTCATCTCTAAAATCACCAATTAGGGTTTAAATTTAGCAACCTATACCCTTCAAATATGTAAAGTTTAATATCACCAATAATTTCATGAAAACATGACATAAGCTTGAGATTCATGAAAATCTTTAAGTAAAATTCATGGGAACATGTACAAATTATGACTTTAAACTTGAAATTTGGGTTTTGGGTTCCATGGGTGAAAGAAGAACCATGGATGAACTCCCACATACCTTAATTCGATGGATTATTGAAGAAATCATGAATTTGAAGCTTGAATCCTTGTGTTCTTGAGAGGAAAAGCTTGAAACTTGTTCATGGGAAAGTATGAGGGTTTTTACATGAGAAATATTGAGGAAGATGGGTAAGTAATCCCCTTTTGGATACTATCAATAATTTTTTGAACGTTTGGGGTTGAGGGAAAAGGACCAAAGTGCCCCTTAACCCTTAAGGAGCTAAAACTGTAGGGGAATAGCCCACGCGTCGCAACTCCTAGTTGGGTGAAGAAGCTCTCACAATGATACCCTTATTTGAGTCAAGCAGCCCTTGCATCACGGGGCTATCGCGACCCTTTACCGCCTCATACAGAATATGGCATAATTTTTCACAAGGGTATCGGATTAAGGCAAAATTGGTATCGTTTGAAAGCTAAATCAATTTTATATCTTTTGGTAGGTATTTAGCTAAAAAATTCCATGTATATCAAAAGTTATACATGTTTAAATTAGACCCTTGTAGAATCAAATACCAAACTTTGGATGAATCAAAGGATCTTAGCTCAACTTGGCTCTAAATAATTTCTATGAATATTTTAACCTCATGAGCATTTCACACACTAGCATAAAGATTATGAAACTTATATTAATATGAAAATCACTTGGATTATGGCTTCTACACATAGGAACGATGGTTCAAAGACTTGTCTAAAAATGCGGGGTGTTACAAAAATGCTTCTTTCTATTACAAATATTACCAAAGATCTCTCTATTCTAGGTTCTGGCCTTCTCCTCAAAGTCAATTGTGGTACTAGTAAGGTCATACCCATCAGGAAAGCACTGACTCACAAGGTTAGGAATGTCACTATGGTTACACCATATAGATTCCATTTTGAAGGGTTTCTAGTTATTGGGGGTGGGTCTAGTTAGCTGAAGAAGAAGGGGGCAGAAATCAGAGTGGGTTCTTATAAGATGGAAAACAAAAGAGTCAGGGAATAAGTGAATCCAACTACCATTACCTAATCACCTATCAAGTAAGTACACCTAGACTAATATACAATATAGGTGTACTTACTACCCCCAAAGCCTAAATCAATGAGACCACAATAGTTAATATAATTCCAAAAGGTATTAGCTCTATGCATATTAATACTGTTCCCCTAAACTTCTCAGAGGCAGTAAGAATTTCATTAAAGTCCCCCCAACTAGCCAAGGAATACTATCTAAAGGATTAAGAGAGTCAGCAATGTGATTCAGTTGGTCCCAAAGGTTATTTCTTATAATGACATTAGTACTAGCATAAACAAAAAAATCAAAGAGAGGGGGGGAAGGGTTTACTAACCTTGACATTTGTATAAATAGACTGAGAGAAGATAGAGATGCTAGTAATGGAAATGGTATCCTCTTCCAAAAGGAATACAATACCTCTGGAGTGCCCAGAAGCACTAGACTGAAGAAACCAAGAGAAACCTAACTCATCAGCTAATTTGGAGTGATCCACCATCCTCATTTCAAGAAGGTCTAGGATAGAGAGTAGATGTATATTAACCATAGACCCGCAGTATCTATGGAATTCTGCATTATTGGCACTTCTAGCATTCCATAATATGTAGTTTTGCATCATCGGTTGGGTTGTTTAGGGGGTCTCTAATGTTATTTTCTTCCCTTTCTGCAAAGAGATGGAGGGCCCCAAAGAGGTTGGGTTCTTCCTCTTCTCAGACATTGGGACAATCCTCACTTTGAAGGGGTCTCCTAGCATAGGGTTTGGTAGGTTTATTCCTAGCTCTAACTTGTCTAGGTATTGATGAAGCTTAAGAATGACCATTTTGTTTATAATTTCCACAAACTCTAGATTTATAGGATTTTCCAGAGTGAGCATATCCGTCTTGGGAACTCTCGATTATGCTAACAATATTTCAATCTTTCAATTTTTCCCTTAGCGAGGCTAGTATTTTTTCCCTTTCTAACAATTATAAAGAGAGAGTGTTGGAGGGATTGGGATGGATAGGGACTGGAACAGGGGTTGGTTAGTTGTCCCCAAAGATATTGACAAAACAGAGTCCCTGGGATAAGAGGGACAGATTCGGATGGGGGTAGAAAGAAAGAGTCAAGTTGGTTTGGGTCATCATCTCTGAGATAAGAATAGAGGTGAGGTTCCCTTGGAAGGATGGGTTGAAAATCTAAAACATTGTTTCCAACTATATATTCAGTCCGAAGTTTTGAAGACCCTTGTTAAGACAGGTCATTGCCAATTGGGCAAGATAGTTCGGATCCTAAATATAGAGGGTAAAGTGTAACCCCTGCCATTATAGATGCAGGGGAAATAATTGGTTAGATAGACACATTTCTAACCATAATGTTGGTTTATGAGTCTGAGAAAGTGGTTCTGTGAATAGAGTGATCATTTGAGAAAGATTGGAGTTCATTATGGCAAGCATTGTTTTGTATGGAAACAATAGGCATTTTAAAATCAGAATTATCAATAGGAAGCTGAAGAGTTGGGGCTACGGGATATTCAGAAGCATTTAATTCTCTGTCTGAAGTAGTCATGATATCCATCAAATCTCCATGGGGATTTGGAAGAGTAGCTGTCAGCGTGGTAAGGGGAATATCCCCAGGTGAGGTGTGTGAAATAATTAGTTGAGAAGAGGGTGGGTCTACCTGGAGGTTCTTTTTTCCTTTAATATTACTCAAAAGAGAGGAGTAAATAGCATTAGCAGGAATAGTAGAAAGAAAAGAGAAATCGGGTTTGGGCTGGAAACAAAGGAGAGAGTCCAAGTCCATAGATATTTTTGGGCCAAAAAACAGACCAACAACCTTATTTACAGGCCTGTCCGAATAGTAAATAGATTGATGGGCATGAGGAGGGACCAATTGGGCTTGTGGGAAAGTAGGGAGCAGCCCAGAGAATGGGTCAACCTATTGAGGCCCAACATTGGGTCGAAGCCATAGCTTATCTAGGCCGCCGCTTCCCGAAGAAGAAGCAGCGTGAATATCCATGGACTTGGAGGGGGAAGGGAACTTACCTGAGGCCAGCTTTGCCGGCTGCTTACTGTTTGTTGAATCCTTAGGGAGGCAGTTTTTTTTGGAATAATATTCTTCTTCCTATTGAATGAGATGGTATGACATCATCAGGGTTCCCATCAGCTGAATTCAAAATTGGGCAGGCTTGGGCGGGCGAGGAAGCCGCCGGAAGGGGATTTTGCCTTTTGACATAATTTTAGGCTGTATGACCCAGGTATCCGCATAATTTGTAAAGAATCTTCTCTCTTTCATAAACTAGAGTTTGCTTATGCTTCCCAATGATGATGAATGATTTAACAGGGCGACCAATTTGATCTGAACACAGATGCGTGCATATGTTCCCCTTATTGTTGAAGATGTGCATGCATCTACCTTTAAGAGCTTTCCAATTTTGTGGCCAACTGTTTCCAAGATATGTAGATCATAAAATCAGTGGGCATGTGAGGTAGTTGCACCCATACAATAATAGAATCGATTTGGAAATCACTGAGAACGAAGTTCATTTCCCAATTCCTAATGGAAATAAAGCTACCTGCTACAAACTAGGGCCCCCCTTGCAAGATATTTGCTTAGCTTGCTGGGTTTTGTAATTTATCAAATCCCAAGTTAATCAAGCAAAGGGGTTTGGGAAGATGCCTAAGGGCTTTTACTTTCATCTTCAAAAACTGGTGAGTGAACTTAAATCCAAAGGCCTTAACAATCAGCAAGAGTTGCCAAGGTGAGTACAGTCGATTCTTGTCTTCTAAGATTAGGGTGATCATGGAATCATCCATATCAGAGGAATTTAGAGTGGTCGATGAGGCTTCGACCAAAATTAAAGTCTCAATTAACTTGCCTATGGTAATGTCACAGTAGGATGGAGGGTTTAATAAAGGATCGGAGGTTGCTGGAGTGGAATCTAATAAAGGTGGAGAAGGATCAGACATAGGGGAGTCCATGATTGTATAAGGAGTCGGTTAGAAAGAAAGAGGCAAGTAAAAGAGGAAAGAAAAATCAAAATAGAAGGAATAAAAGGGGAAAGATAGAGAGAGTCAAGACTCTCTCTCTAGCCCATTATGACTTGCCAAAGACCTTATCTGTTTATTTTACTTTTTCATATTAGATTTTATATTTCCTTTGAGATAATATATAAAGTGTATTTTTATTATATTCATTTAATTGATGTATAGTCTTAATATGCTTGAAAATGATTTAGAGTGAATATTTAGGGTAAAACAAGAAAAGAAATCATCTTCCTCTTAACATACTAAAATGAACGAGTAAAAGTGAAAAATTATTTTTAATATAATACACGAAGTAAATGTGTATTGAGAGAATAAATTGTAGAAATAAAATCTTGGAAAAGTTTTTGTGAAACTAATTATTGCAAAAGTAATGTGGTTGACTTAATTTTTGAAAAACATTTGTGGTTATTATTGCTTTTGTTTCAAGAGAATTACAATATCAAATAATCTTCGTTTATTTCTAAAATCATGTCTTTTTTTTAACCAAATATTATTATTTTTAGTCTCCAAGAAGAAACTTTCAAGATGTCGTCTAGTTAAGGATTTTGCTAAGCCAGAGTTGACAAATATGTTTTTAAGCTTACAGTAATTCTGTTTGTTTATGCTGCTTTTATACTAGTAAGCTTAGAATTTTCAAACTCTGATAAAAATCCTAAAAGTTGTGTTTAGATAATACACAAAAATAAAGTGTTACTTGCCCATAATGATTAATCAAATTTTATTCAACCTCTTCCTTCAATTAAATTTTTACCTTATTTTACCTTTTGTTATTTTACCTTTTGTTCTACTCCTATTTTGCAAATATTAAAGCTTAGATAACATCTTTTTAGATATTATTTTGTACAGAAAGAATGTCTTAGACATAGTAACTTTTAAATTTTCTATTTTCTAATATAACAAGTAATCAGGGAAAATAAAAAATATTCAATCTTTGCAGTACAAAAAAAGGACGAATAATTAAAGTAAAATGAAGAGAGATTTACATATATACTTCTTTAAGTTATAGTTGTTACATAATATCTCATATAAAAAAACTAATTACAAATATCTCAAACTAATTACAAATATCCCATTTTTTATATTTCCTCTCTCTAAAATCCTCATATATATCAAATGGACTAATGCTCCTTATATATGCCTAAAATCAAATAATCATAATCTGATGGTTTCAAGATTTTAAAATTCAAACATTAACTGATCAAATTGCTCTACTTTATCATCTTCCTTCAATTACTTTTGAGGTTTGTTTAAATTTTAATTTTTTATGACTTTATCAAATAAAAAAATTTTGGTTTCCATTGTTGCATGTGTGTAGTTCTCAAAATCTCAGCATTGTAATGACATTTCGGTTTGTGCTTTGTTTATATTTTTTCTTCAATTTATTGTTGAGTTTTTTTTCAACTTTACGGTTTTAAATTTAAGATATCTAACGGTTTGTTTATTTTTTTCATCATCTTCTTTAAAAATCTGCGATTTCTTTATTGCATGTACTTGATTCTTAAAATCAGGACGACCTCAACTTCTAAAGATTTTGTGATTTGGTTTTTAATCTGTATTTTTTTTCTCAATTTTACACACCCTTATATATTGTTATACAAAGTAAAACCCTAATTCTCTTTCTTTCTCAAAATATTAAATAAACCCTAAACCTTGTCGCTGACCAATATGGGCTGTACTTCCACCAGTGAGGTAATCCTACTGGAGGAATTTCTTCCGCTAATACCTAATACTAATGGAAATCAAAATCGTCCAAAAACAATGAAGTATAGGGATTTGGTTAAACCTAAAATTCATAATGCTCTTGCTGTTCCACCTAAGCCTGTTATTATGATTTAAGCAGAACCAACAATAATATGGAAAAAATCTGAAATAAGTGCATTGATTTTACAAGAAAATCTACAGTATGCCATTTTAGGTAAATTCTCTTATGATAAGCCAAATATTAATGAATTAAGAAGAGTTATACCAAGTCAATGCAGCATCAAAAGTGCATGTACAATTGGCGTATTAGATACAAGACATATACTATTGACATTGTCAACATTAGAGGACTATGTTCATATGTGATCAGCCACAACATTTTATGTTAAGACTAAGGATATGTATTGGTAGATGAGAAATATTAAGAGGGATCCTTGGTTTGAACCTAACATTGAAACCACCAATGGAGTGGCTTGGATATCCTTACCAGATCTTTCACCGATTTTTTTTGCTAAGGATGCAATATTTTCTATTGCATCAGTAGTAGGGAAGCCACTTAAAGTTGACACGGCAACAAAAAATTAAACCAAACCTAGTTGTGCAATGATGAAAATTGAAGTATATTTGGTTGCAAAATTTCCTGAAAAAGTAAATATTAATGAAGAAGATGATTTTACGGGCGAAATCAAATCAAAGTGGATACAAATTCAATTTGATTATATGTCAAAGTACTGTAGGGAGTGTTGTCTACAAGACATGATGAGGATAATTGTTGGATTGTTCATCCAAAATTATTAGAAAAAAAGAAGAGAAACCTCAAAAAGAAGATGGTGAGATTGTGAAAGAAGATAGAGGAAAGGACAAGCAAGGGTGGAAGAACAATGGTAAAAATAAGATGGGGTGGATGAAAAAAGAAGAAATAAATATAAAAAAGATTGATATGGACATATTGAAGGAAAAATTGAATATACAGACAATAATTCTTTTGGAGCTTTGCAGAATGATGAGGAAGATAACAGTGCAGAAGGAACGAGTCTAGTGGAAAAGATTGCAGAAGAAAAAAAAAGATGTATAACAAAGAAAGTGGAGAATAATACAAAAGAAAGAACTAAAGATTGAGTGAATCAAGCTTTTGGTAAATCAAGCCAACATGCTGAAGTAGAAGGATAGTTAGAAAAGATTATGCAGAAGAAGGGCATAAGTGAAGACAAAAAAAAAGAAAGTGATGAGCATCAACGCAAACAGAAGGAGGTGCTAGAGAAGAAGGATGATGAAGACAACCAACAAACTCAGCAACAAGGACAATTACCATAGAATACTGAAGCAATGATGGTAGTTGAGGTTGATAATAATGAAGTTTTACCGCTGGCAGTACAACCACAAGATGAAGAGAAAATGCATCTA